>NW_027492605.1:0-25738 GCF_021521415.1 Bidens hawaiensis
AAGCAGTATTATGCCAAAAAGATTGAAGATCAGGAGAAAGAAAATTATTATGCAGTTTTGAGGATGGTGACCAATAATGCACACACAAGGTGCCTTTTAAACTTCAGAATTGTTTGTCTGGGCCGAAAACCCTGATGGGCCAAGAACATAAGTACACTTGGGCCAGACCAGCAGGACCAAAACCATAATTATCACAAACCCCCTTTATGGGCCACTCTGACTGAGCCGAGAACCTAGTCTGCAAATATCAAACCCTATACCTCAAATCATAGGCATGATCCATGTTTGTCAGGTCCCTTTATATGGTCGATTCGGCTCGGATCTTAATCAATCATGTCATAACTCACACAAAATTAATCGTGTTGACAAGAGAGTTAATGACGGGTTACTATATTTAGAAAGATGACCGTTTGTTAAAGGCGAAATCAATAACAAACATACGGTTGCAATGAATATTCAAAGATAGAAGGCACACACAGGATTCACTCAAAAGATTTCCATTTATATAATGTTCATCATACAAACGGGGTAATCGATTTAGGGTTTTATAAGGAATCCTACGACAGCCGTCACACACAAAATATTCTCAATTAATGTGACGATCTTATCCGTATCATGTGTCCATCTGCCTCTCTTTGGCGGCGTGCCCTAAATATTCTATTTATAGGCCTGCCAACCTAGGACAGCTGTCATTCCTTCTAGAAACCCTACCCGATAATGCATATTCAAATTACATATTCAAAAATAAAACTAAGTGTAAAACAAGTCTTCTGGGTAGGCTTTTCATTAATCTTCAGTCTCCGAGTACGCAGTGTACTCGGCCTTCCTTCAGACTTGGTAAACATAGAAGTGTACTCGGAATCAGTTTCCGGGTAGACTTTACTTAAAGAATATTTTACCAAGTAAAATATTCACCGAGTAGACTTCAATCTTCTTGGACTTATCAAACTTTTCCCGACAAATCCTTACGAGCAACCTTGTTCTTCTATGGTCCTGTTCGGCTCATTGTCAGTTGAACAACTTATTGATAAGGCGTACTCGGGAGTACATACCTTACTTGAGCAGAACCTTACTCGAAATAACTTAGAGATATTCTATTAACTCATCACGTATACTCGGACCATAATTATTAAAGAATACCTTGCCCGGTATTCCAATTACTTGGCTTCTTGGACTTGGTTGACCATACCTTACTCGGAAGAGTAAAATACTTGGTCTTGAAGAACAACCCTTCTTGACAAAGTGAACCTTGCTCGGATATGCCAAATCAATGATCCTTACTCGGGAAATCACTAAAAAGCATACCTTGCTCGGATATCCACTTAAGAAGACTATTTGAAGTAAACCTTTCCCGGAAGGCAAAATCTCGTACTCGGCTAAGTAAAATCTTGCTCGGAGTTCCAAGGTGTGCTCGGATTCAATACTTAGCAGTTTCTCAGGAGGTTGAGAAAATTCCAATCTTCCATATTCTTCGTTTAGGTCAAATCTCCTCATTTGGGTCAAACTTTTGACCCAACAATGTTTAAAAGCGATCTCTTATGGCATTCGTTTCGACAAGAGTAAACATGAGGTAAAAAGATAAAGTGAATAAAAATAAACAAATTAATAAAATAAATAAATAAATACAGATTTTTAACCACCCGGCATTCTTGTAAATCTAACAAAGTTTGGGATCAAATTTCAGTTTTGATGAACGAGCAGTCGTTTAAGAAAATATCCGAACAAGGAATCATATTGATTAAGATGTTTTCACAATGATTCATTTTTTCAGCATTATTAAAACATAAAGAGACAGGTTAATAGCAGGTATTAAGATACTTAGCATGATTTCCATTGCGTCAGTAATATGAATTATGTTTAGGCATAAATCTTAGATGGACATCACTTATAGACCCATGATGCCTCCTATCTTTTCTCAAAGAGAATTTGGCTTTCCCCAGATCACCCCAGTTTGACTCCAACCCCCTAGTGCTTGATCAACAGATTTTCTTTATACGAACAAAAAATTTTAAGCTTTAAGGTTGAACGTTGGACATACAAGCCATCCGAACTTACACGCCTTACATTCAGGGGGTTTAGGACTTATGTGAATGTCCCACCCTTGTAGTTCTAGTTTGACCCTTTAAGCTTTGGAAATACGAATTTTAATAACACAATATTATATATATATATATATATATATATATATATATACTTCAAAACATAATATTTTTGGTGATCAAGACACTAACGGGCTCGTGTATGACTGGGTAATTGCTTTTCTGCCTATCATTCGGATAGATATATCTACAGACAAACACACATCTTCAAAATGACTTTCCACCAGTAAGTTTAGCAGATTTAGTGTATATCACTTTAACTTTTACGCATCATGGAAAGCTACCATATAAATCAATATAATTACTGTTCAAAAACCTTTTTAGCCTAGTAACTTCACACGTTAGGTACACATAAAGAATTTTGCTATCATTTTCCGAAGGTCGGATCAATTTTCATTTAAAAAATGTTTTGAGCTTCTAAAGAGCTCATAACTGAATAATCATATCACTTCCCAGAATATGTTATAGAAGACATTTTAAATTCAGTCGCCCCAGTCACTTTCAATTCTTCAAAATGACTTTCCACCAGTAAGTTTAGCAGATTTAGTGTATATCACTTTAACTTTTACGCATCATGGAAAGCTACCATATAAATCAATATAATTACTGTTCAAAAACCTTTTTAGCTTAGTAACTTCACACGTTAGGTACACATAAAGAATTTTGCTATCATTTTCCGAAGGTCGGATCAATTTTCATTTAAAAAATGTTTTGAGCTTCTAAAGAGCTCATAACTGAATAATCATATCACTTCCAGAATGTGTTATAGAAGACATTTTAAATTCAGTCGCCCCAGTCATTTTCAGTTTTCAGGTAATAAAATGACTATCCCTTATGTCTACAGGTAGATAACAGGACCAAACATATATAAAAATACATGTCCATCGAACTTAAGTAACCAACATAATTTTAAGCGAAAGAATTAAACAAAATACACAACAGTCTCCCCAGTCACTTTCAGTTTTCAGGTGAATGGCTATCATGTATGTCTACAAGTAGGTAACAGGACCAAATATATACAAGTATACGTCCTTCAAACTTAAGTAACCGATATATTATTAAGCAAAAGAGTACAAAAATATTTTTTTTTTCTTTTTATAAGAACGCACGCACACTCTTTTTGATTTTTTTTAATTTTCTCCCCCTAAATTTGTGCAAACATTTTAACAGAAAGGAAAAATTTTATGTACAAATTTAACCTCAAAAAGACTCAAACATCGATACGTAGCATTTAATAATAATATATGAAGAAGTGTGTTAGTCAGCCAACTGATGTACTATCATTTATCATGTACGTTCAATTCATTTTCACATTTTGAAAAACAAAACAAACTATACGTGAACATATTTTTGTATTTTTAAAATTTATGATTATTAAATTTTTTAATTTCTGACCCTAAAGTTGTGCATAAATTAAAAGCAATTAAAACACGATAAATTATGTACAAATTTAAATAAAATATTATAATGTTAAAATCTTTTTGACTGATCAATCTTTCATACCAAAGTGATACGGTTACCTTTTATCTTCAAGACAACATTTTCCCATTTGTGTGAATCCCCCCTGAGAATAAGCTTGGTTTTTTATATTCTGCATCCTTGCGAGTTGAATGTCTGGAACAAACTTTTAATATGCAATGAATTTCTTGTTTATTCATTACGTAACGAGTAAACGATAAATCGGTTAATTCGTAGTGCTTAGACGAGTAACCGACCGATACTAATTATGACCCGTATATATACTGAGGGGTCATATACGAGTTATAGATATATTATAGAGGCTAACATATTGATATTTAGTTCCCATTACGTTAAAAATTCTTTAAACGAAAAAGGTTTCGTTTATTGTAACGCTATAAGTTTAAACGCAATCATTAACATCAAAACGAACATTTTAGCATCCGTTAAGCCGAAAAAGATTTATAAAACACTTAAATGACATGTTCTAAGCAATGCGTGAAAATTTTTTGGATTTTTACAACGAGTCAGTACGTTTTTCTTATTTTACAAAAATAGGCTGAAAAACACTCGTTTTCACGCTAATTTTTGCACTCGAACCAGTTTTCTTGCGAAAAACCGAACCCGAATTAAATTTTGGACCGATATTTACGAGTGGCACGGAAACCAAGGCTTTATTGGGACAAGAGGAGGCCCAATGGGCCCCCCACTTATTCCGGCCGAAAAAGGGGTTGGGAACATTTGTTTTGTTTTAGCTTGTTAAATAAGCTTCCTTTATATATTTTTGTGCACAAACTTATCAAACCAACTCCAAAGAAGCTGTGTTCTTGAGAGAACGTCATAGAGACCAAGATCTAGCCGCTAATACGATACATCAACACGAAATCGATACTTTAAATATAATACTTTATTGATAATTTAGTGTAAATACATTAGAGAGAATAATAAGTTATGGAGAGGATAACTTAAACTATGTACAAGTTCTCTACTAAATTATGAGCATAAGCTCCCTATTTATAGGCTATTTACAATATACGTTAAATACAAAGACTAAACCGCCTATGACTTATTCGATCGCTACGGACACCAAAACCGTGCACTAACAGTTCTTCATCTCCCAGCCAAATCCTAGAGGTAGTTCATAATTTTTTATTTATTTCAAGCTTGATTTAACAAAGTTTAAACATAGAAAATTAGTTCTTGATTAGTTTTAAACATGTTTAACCATTCAAAAACCATAAAAATCAAGTAAAATCATGTTTTGATGTTAAACATGTCTACAAAGCAGAAACATATTAATTTTTGGTCAAAAACGCGGATTAGAACATGAATACGACGTTTTTACGGTTTGAAAGTTCGGTTTGAAACCAAAACCGAAACCCTAGTTAACAAGGCTGATCAATGGATTATTTATGCTTGGTTTGATGTTATATGATATCTAGATACTCTGATTTTGCAACCCAAGACACGGAGAGTCGTTTAAACTATCAAAAATCCAACGAAAACCAACAAGGTAATACCGTATTACTCGTTTAGGGGCTGTTTGTGCTTAGATTGTGACGTGCTTGTTTTTAGGTTATGAAACTTTTCAGAGACATCAGCGAACACATAAGTGATTCCCTGTTAAAATTTGGTAATTTTTCGATAAACGGAGAATATTTGGCGAATTTATTACTGTTTATTGGCTTTTATTTGGGATAAATAGTTAAACTTCATGCAAAATTATGAAATTTGGTTTTGGGAACATGAAATGTGATGGTAAGATCACTGGTAAATTTTGGGGACAATTGGACATGTCTAAGTATGGTTTCTTCAAGGGTGTTTATATCGAGTTTTGACAGCCGAAAAACGCACAAAACGGCATTTTGGCCAAAGAGTTAGATTCTTTAGATTTTTCAAGAGCTATGTGATGATATTGAAACCACTTGGAAAAATTATTGGATTTTTCGGATGTCGTTTGGTATAAACGGGCTATTTATTACTTAATTATAACACAATAAATAAATTTTTATAAATATATAATTAATCATAAAATCTGAAAATATTTTTATAAATTTCTCCATATTTTAATTTATTTTTAAAAAAATTTCCATAATTTATATATAAGTACATAATTAGTTATGATTAATCAAAGACTTAAACTATATTTGTTTTAACGAAACCGGCAGTTTTGTGTTTAACGTACTGACTGGTATGTCAAAATATCAAAAGTGGTCAAATACCGTATTTTTGGATGAGTTTGATAAAAACAAACTTTCTACAATAATTCCAGACAATTCGGATGGATTGTACGCGTTTTGTATAATCAAAACCGTAAGAAAACGAAAACAAACCCTGCAATCAATCCAGATACCGAAACCATAAAATTCTTTCATAAATCAAATCATTTTATCAATCAATATATTTACTTAAGTTTATGTGATCTTACCTATTTCTGAAACACGCAAACGAGCAACTTGGCTAGGCTCGAAAAACGGTAAAACTGAGCCAAATTTGGTTTTAAATATTTCATAGTGTACAACGTCACAATCTAAGACTATGGTCATGTTCTGGGCCAATCAGCTATACACATACTAGTTATACAGCCCGATTTAGTTTAAACACTATACTAGTATTAACGGTACGATACCGGTTATAGGACCCAAGCTATAATCGAGGCATACTACTTACTTACACGTATTACCAACCGGAACTACGATAAGGTGAGTTTCACGACCTCACTTTCTAAACTGTTTTACGAACTTTGTGGTGGAAAGCATGTTTACATATACTTATATACTTGAAAACGTGTGATGATGTGAATTATCTAAGTACTAACACTTGAAAGTCCCCACAAACACAAGTGATTAACTTCGTGCCGGTGACGTGTGGATAGTACTATCGGTTTGACAAACCCAACTGACAGAGCCGGTGGGGTATGCCGGAACATGTTAACCCAGTTGCACATTGTCATTTAAACTTATTACATACTGCTATGTGGTGTTAGACATAGTACATACTTAGGGCAAAGTGGCTATTAAATGCCAACGGGAGTGCATGGGCGGGGTGGCCATGTGTTTTAGCTCGTTTCGGTTTCACTTGTGGCTTAGTATAATACATCATACACATACATATATACATACGTACTATGAACTTTACGAACTCGTATACTAACTTTGTTCGTACTCGTGAAACTTGAAACTCACCAACTAGACTTAGTTGACCCGTTTTAACATGCTTTTCAGGTAAGCCGAAGTTGGAATGATTTGCTTACGTGCTTGGTGTTAGAAGGAAAGTTGAATAGCTGTGAATAGATGCAAATACATACTAATGAATAAGGAACCGAGAACTGGTTATGTGTTTTTCATCTAGTTTGTAAACTTAGTACCTACCAATGTAATATGATGTAAATTAGTTTGTTGAATTTCTTTATAAACAATGTGGTTGATACCAGTGTTATCTGTTACATTCCCGTATTAAGCTTCCGCAACTACCTAGTCGGGGTGTGACAGCTCAACAACTGCTAACCCTAACTAATAACTAAGCATTAACTATATATAGGGTTACCATAAAAATAGGCCCAAAGGCTAAGCCCAACTAAGCCTAAACTAGCCTAACCAAAATCCATAGGGATTTGACTAGATTTCGGTATTACACCATCACAACCATAATGCAATTCTTCAACTCGTCTTAGTTTATTTCACTTTAATCTTGATCATGTCGTGGCCTTTTGATATGCGTCAGTCTAACCAATTTATAAACCAACACAGCGACATACAATGGGAAAAACCTTTAATTTTAGTTCATAACTCAACCCATTGAGAAAATGATAAATGAATTATCAATCCAAGCAAAGACTAGCCAAATTAATTTTCTTAAAGAAGAAATAAATATTCATACAATTGAAGAAAGCCTATAAAATCCAAAATTATTATAAAAAATTGAGCTCTTAAAGAGCCAATTTACAAATGATATATGTAATGATCATCCAAATGCCGTTTGGGATAGAAAACAACATATAGTTTCTCTTCCATACGAAGAGGATTTTCATGAAAGTAATGTTCCAACAAAAGCAAGGTCATGTCAAATGAACTCTGAATATAGTTATCTAAAAAAGAAATATCTTCACTTTAACAAAAGGGGTTGATACATCCCTAAAAATCTCCTTGGTCATGCACTGCATTTTATGTAAATAAGCATTCTGAACAGGAAAGAGGTGTGCCAAGATTAGTAATAAATTATAAGCCTCTTAATAAGGTACTAAAATGGATCAGATTTCCAATCCCAAACAAAAAAAGATTTGTTAGACA
Organism: Bidens hawaiensis; assembly: GCF_021521415.1. NCBI lineage: Eukaryota > Viridiplantae > Streptophyta > Magnoliopsida > Asterales > Asteraceae > Bidens > Bidens hawaiensis. Next base: position 7,847 of record NW_027492605.1, read on the forward strand.
GATTATATGATTCAATAATATTTTCAAAATTTGATTTAAAATCTGGATACTGGCAAATTCAGATTGACCAAAAGGATAGGTATAAAACAGTTTTTAATGTTCCTTTTGGTCAATATGAGTGCAATGTTATGCCTTTTGGTCTTAAAAATGTGCCTTCGGAATTTCAAAAAATTATGAATGACATATTCATTCCTTTTTCAAATTTTATAATTGTTTACATAGATGATATTTTGGTATTTTTAAAAGATATTGAGACTCATTTCAAGCGTATTAAATTTATTTAAAAATGTCATTATAAAAAATGGACTAGTTATTTCTAGTAAAAAAAATGATGTTATTTCAAACAAATGTTAGTGTTTTAGGACATATGATTGAAAATGGAAAATAATTCCTATCAATAGAAGTATAGAATTCGCAAATAAATTCCCTGACAAAATTATTGATAAAACTCAATTACAAAGGTATTTAGGAAATTTGAATTATATTGCTCCATATTACAAAGACCTAACTAAGGATTCGTCCATATTATATGATAGATTAAAGAAGAATCATAAGCCATGGGGTGAAAATCATACAAAAGCGATAATAAAAATAAAACAAAAAGTCTCTAACCTCCCATGCCTAACCATTGCTAATCCAAGTTGGGATAAGGTAGTAGAGACGGATTCTTCACATAGGTTTTGGAGGAATACTAAAACAAATCTCTCCTCAAACTAAACAAGAATATCTTGTTAGATTTTATTCAGGAAAATGGTCTAATAGCCAGAAAAATTATGCTACTATAGCTAAAATGTGTTTTAAAATTTGAAGATGACTTATATAACCAAAAGTTTATAATAAAAACTGACTGTCAAGTGGATAGATTCATTTTTAAAAACGATTTTAAACATGATGTTTCTAAACAAATGTTTGCCAGGTGGCAATCACAGCTAGCCTCATTTGACTTTGAAATTCTATATAAAAAAGGAAATAGTCTTCCTGATTTTCTTTCCAGGGAATACATAAATGAGGAGAAAAATCAAAATCAATGATCCTTTAAAAATCTCATTAAATAATATAGCACATGATATAAACCTACATAATCCAATTATAAGAGATCAAATGACTAGAATCTATAATATACTGAATGATTTCACCATTCATCCATATAGTAGAGAAAAGTTCATAAGACTTTATTATAATATAATATATTATTCTACCAAAAGGATAAAAATCCTAAAAGAAAAGGAGAAAATAATCTCTTCGGCATAGTTTTATGTTTTCAGGAATGATTCCTCTATGAAGAGGAAGAGGCTCTCCTAATAGAGGACGAGGCAGAAGTATTAATAATAACCAAGATATAGGGCTAGCTCAAATGGGTACAAGAATGCTTATAGCTTCAGATATTGCTTCTAGCTCAAGTGTTGTTCATAACAACACAAATGATACTGAAATTCAGATTGATCCAAATGACCCATTATATGAAAAGTTCAAGGCCATGATAAAGGCTCAAAAAGAAGAAGAAGCTTCAAAAGCTCCTACTTATGCCTATGTAGCCCAAGACAACGATGAAGAAGATTCTTGGTTCACAACCGAGAGACAAAAGAAAATAATATTTTTAAATCAAGAGGATGTCGTATTCTTCGATGATCCATAGGTTCTTATGCAAAAATAGATTGAACCGGCTTCATATGAAGCATCGTCTTATAATACACGACAATAGTATGAAAATATTTTACAGCTTACTGAAACAGCAGAAAAAAGACATTTCTATCCAGGAGAAGAGAGAAAAATATGTATAATTTTAGCAAAGTTTTTATAAAAGCAATTATACCGCCACAAAAATGAGGATTAAGCACCTTAAAGGAAAGGGAATTCATATATTCCGAGACAGGTGGCAGGCAAGTTTATAAATATAATTACTGGGATTATATCCAAGGGTTTGAAAAATGCTTAATTTACGAAAATCCAAAAAGAAAACATTCATGGTTCATAAAGATTAGTGATAATATCTTTAAACAAGGTATACCTTGTTGGTTTCAAAAATGGTTCATTTTATATGGACCAACAGTTCAAATTCTTCCCGAACCATTTAAAAGATTATATCTAAAATGAGTTAAAGTATCTCCCAATCTTATAGAAGCAAAAAATAATAATTTTTGGTTTGAGGGAATAGCCTCAATGTACTTTTTCATAGAATTTTCTATTCCATGGATCTGGAAATGGAAACCAACCACAGGGTATATCCTAAGGGACAATTTCCCGTGTCTCAAAAGAACATGTTATACAAAGTTTTGGACAAAGATGATTTGGATAAATGTGGCCACCAAACAAATTAGAAGCCACACGGTGAATACAATCACTTCAAGAATAGAATATTATAAAACCCAACTAACAAAGAAGCAACAAAAATGGCTCACTAGTCCATTCAAACATATTTCGAAAAGGCTTATAGAAGGCAAGCAAGAAGTTTCAAAGTCCGAGATTATTGAGTCTTGTATGAAAGAAATGAAGAAGGAACTAAAGAAACATTTTTCTACAACAAGTTCCTCAAAGGCTATGTCTATTACATCCATTAGTCAATGAGATTATAAGTAATTATGAATTCTCATGTTTAGCAGGAGAGGCCCAAGATACAGAGGATATCACATGCCTAGATGCAGATTTGGACAAATATTTAGAAAAACACCAAGAAGAATTCATAGATCAACTAGTGGAATCTTCCCAAATCAATCCCGACAAGAAAAAAGAAAACAATCAAAAGTGACAAAGCATTTTCCCTATTCATAGTGGGAATCTCTGCAAAAGTTAATAATTTATCTTCATAATGGTAATCTCTGACAAAGCCCCATAAGACAGACTTTAGATGCCAATATAAATGGCTAGGCTTCCCCCATAAGGAATCTTTTATCTTTATGTAATATTTTATATTCTAATTTATTTTGGTGTGTTTTGTTTCTTTCCGGTGTGCTTTCCTTATAAAAAGAGGTTTAGTTTTTAGTAGGAGACGCTAATTCTTAGCATCTCCTTTATGTACTTGTAAAATATTCATCTTATTATCGTTCTTGTGCAAGTAAGAAATTTTGATTCTATTATATTTTATTATAAAATATCATGTTGGGCTAAGCCCATAAAGTATTGAATCATGACATAAAGCACCCATTTAAGAAATGGTTCTAATATTATTTAAGTAATAATTAAGTAACGGTTAAAGTAATTTACTGGCTAAGTTAAAATTATAAACTGGCAGTTATTAAGGAAACTTTGTCCATGTGTTTAATTTGTTGTTAGGACGTCTTTTCTTCCTTACAAACTACCATGACAGTTTATTATTTTGTAAAATTATTAAATCTTATTGACGGTTTTTTACTTTGCAAAATATAATTATGTTCGTGATTACTTTGTTACTTATTGGTATCATGCAATATATATATATATATATATATATATACTAGTAGGTGCCCGAGCGATGCGGCGGCGACAAGAATTTCCAACGCGTACTCGTTTCTGTTAATTTATCAACCCTCTCGTGATATATTGTATTATATTTTTTAAGTTTATGCTCTTCGAGCTTTTAGCATGCTGAGCACAACTCGTTTACACCATAACAATACTTTCAACCTCCATAATTATATATATATATATATTAATAACCGGGTGTTTGTAATAACTTAAACCACACTATTTCAGTTGCGTCAACTCGAGTCCCGATTATTTTCAACCAAACCTCATTATCCTTATGAATTTTCACCTCAATAAGAAACCAAAAACACAACATTAAATTTAAATATACCTCACTAAGGTGAGAATTACTACAAAATTTGCAGTATTGATTCGTACATGTCCATATGAAGTAGTGTAATTAGGCATATTGAAACTCCATGTCATCATCTGGTACCAACTAAAAGAAAAAGAAAGAACAATTATGATGGCATAACAGTCTCCTAATCAACCCACATATATATTCTTTATGTAACTATCAAATAATAATAGGATTAGCTCACATGGTTTGAAACAAAAGGATTGAACAAAACCAAGTTTAGCAATAAAACCCATTTGCAATAATTTGGCAAACAATTACTTTATTAAGCTAAAAATGTTCTTTTACAAATAAAACATTATGCATAAAGTATATAACCGACAACCTTATGTGAAGGTCCAGGCCAAAATGGCGAGGGTTAAGCTGCATGTTTCGTTCCAGGATAATGTGAAACCTGCTGTGAACCGATTAAGATAGATGCACGAATAATCTTTTTTTATTTCAATATTGCCCTTGTATCAAATCAAACCTACAATCTGATGATAAAATGTTATAATTAGCCTCTTTATAATTATAAACTGAGTTGTCCCCAAACCACCGTTAAGTAGCACCACACACTATTCAACAGACTCTTGTTTGAGTAGCATATGCAAGCCTATAGACATGTTAATGGAAATAAATAAGGATATAGTATAGATATATATAGTCAGTAATCAGCAATATAATCTAATAACCAAGTTGAAAATAAATCTAATTATGCTCAAGAACCAGACCCAAATGAAGTTAAGTTTAGATATATGAAAATCTTATTTTGATTGACCTATACAAAGTAAATCAATTAGACAAACATGAAGAGTTTCTTTCTTTAAATGATATAAGATGCAAGACATGTTCGTTTAAGTTCACGAATCATTCATTTGTGCAATTAACGAATGAATACACGAATAAGAACATGTTCATTTTCTTAACAAACGAACACGAACAAAAAAACCATGTACATTAAATGGGTTCGCATTCAATTATTTATTTGGTTCGATGGTGATAAAATATAAAAAATTCTTGTTTTATTTTAAACAAATTTCATATAATATATAAATTATTTCTTTTATAATAATCTATTGTTTTCACTAATAATAAAAAGCATACAGTGTCATGCGCTTTTTATTATTCACATTTTCATACCTTTTTTTAAAACTAAGTTTATAAAAAAATTATCTTTTCATATTACGGAAAACAAAACTTAATTTATTTTGTATACAAATGCGTTTTTAACAAAATTTTGAAACTTTGGATCATGAAGAGGAATGCACCCGCCTTAACATCGAGCGGGGCGGGTCAACCCACAAGATATAGACAAGAGGCTTGAAATCAAGATGTCATGAAGGCACAAAGCCAAAACCTATGCGCATGGCGCATATCACATATGCTCACGCGTATCACATGCTCACGCACCATATATGCTCACGCATATCACATCTGCGCGTGGCGCATCTGCGCGTGGCGCATATCACATATGCTCACGCATATCACATCTGCGCATGGCGCATATCACATATGCTCACGCATATTACATATGCTTGCGCATGAAACATCTGCGCATGAAACATCTGCGCGTGAGAATAAAGAGAAGACATCGCGCATCCTTAGGATAGGCGCATATCACACATGCACATAATCAACCTCGTCCTTATCCAAATCAGGATAAGGACAACCCTGATTGTGCTCATCAGACAACCTTCCAGAAGGTATCCTTTAAGAAATAAAGAATATGCTGATGTTGACAGCTGCCAATGAAAGGTGGACAACTCAGCAAAACCCATGTGCTACCACGTGATTGCACATGGGTCAGGTGAAATACCTTGGTCAGAGAATAATCAATGAAAAAGCACCAGGTGTCCTAAGGACACGTGGCGCGGAGCAATAGGAGGAGGCCAAAAAGGCCCTAATAGGATCTGAGCCCAATCATTGGAAGCCCTAACACTATAAATACCACACCACCTCCACAAGGGGAGGCAAGCAAGAAAATACACTCTAAATCCTTACTCACTTTCATATTATTATTATCTTCTCCTACAATCTCTTATTCTCACACCGGAGGGTTACCCCAAAGAGGACCCCTCTGTCCCTTTCTGAGGGGTAAGTTCACGGTGCTGCTCATTTTGTAGGTGGAAGAATTCATACTCCGGAGAACCATCGGTGATATAGCACACTCATACCCGAGGAAAGTTGATCGTCTACCAGTGAGCCGATCCACGTTTCTTCAGATCACAAGATGAAATGTCAAGCCCTGGAACATTACATTGCAACTTTGTTTGTTTGTTTGTTTATGCATCAAAAGAAACTATCGGTGACTATCGACACGTTTATGCTATTAGTAACTTTTAAATTAAATATTTTTTTTATACATCTTTGAGCTGTTTGATGTAAAACATAACCTGCATTGAGCCATTCATAAATACATTATTTGAAAGGCAAAAATTACCTTGGATAAACTTAGCTAGCTAAAAAACTTCGATGTTGTTCCTCATATACTCCCATTATACTTCCATGACAATATATTCACAACCTGTATCAACCGTCACATTTTCATACAAACTATACTAAACCAACAAGTAAAATCACAACCCTTCATGTAAAAACTTACCTGTGTTCCAGCAAACAAATCATCCGTTCGTTTAATGCCAAATTGCCAATTTTGCACTTTCCACACCTACAATAATATTAAAAGCATCAGGAAACAAGATTATTTATATCACTAATTTAAAGCTACAACTTTGACTATTTAAGTATTTAACGGTTAAAACTGTTCGGAGGAAAGTTTGTTTATGTTCGCTTATTTAATAAATGAACGGACCTTGACACAAATCACAAATCTTTTTCATTTAATTAAACGAGTGAATGTTACAGTTCTTAATAGTATGGCTTTAATGCAGTTTGACTTTTTACAGTTTTATAAAGTCTGACTTTTATAGTTTTAAGCAATTTGACCATACAATTTTATAATTAGTCACTTACAAATAACTGACAAACCGATATGCATTCTTCCCATGGGATGCACATAGGTTAGAAAGAAATAGGATTTTACCTTTACTTTGGTATGATGGTGAATTCTTTGTCAACAATGTGCATGGTCTACAGCTGAAGCGTGTAACACCGCCACTGCTCGCAAAAGTGAGGTGAGCACTGCCTTCTTGTGTCCATTGTTGATTCTTTGAAAAAAACCAACACCAAGATCCCCCTCAAATAATCTATTTTGCCATCAAAGCTTAGCGTAAACAAAAATATATAAATATAAACAAAGCGAAACTTAGTTTTACAACATCAAATGTACAAAATCTGAAATATTAATAGAAAGCTTACTAGCTCGAATGTAGTACCAACCGGTGTCGTACAGTGCAAGCTCCGTGAATGCAGCGGTCTTGACAATATCAGTCCAATGTGGAAGCTCCTATTAGTTGTGCACTTTTTGCCTCTCCCTGTCATTTTATTTCCACGTGGTCTTGACAATGATAGCACTGTGCTTGTCTTGCTCAACTTTTTCAACAACAAACTTGGCCTGCTCGGCCTCCTGTGCAGCAACTTGCTTGGCTTCAATTGCAGCAGTAAATTCTCACCCGAAAGTAAGACTGATGATGCACAGTGCAATATTGAAATTGGCCGCCCTTTGTGTTAGTATTTTCCGTATCTCCCTACTAACACCCTACACGACACATTTTTATATAAATGCATTCATTTGTGAAAAGTATATCTTCATTGCGACCAAAAAAATGTGTTCGCAGTAAAAAATGAAAACCTAACAATATCTGTAACCGAAAAAAAACCAACTAAACTGTGAATTGGGTTTTTGGTTCCACAAATCTTGCTTAGTCAGATAAGCAAACCGAAATCAATCATAGAAACTGAAAAATAACCTATTTAACCAGTTCGATTAGACACATTCCTAATTTAGATCGGTTTAGTTTTCGGGCAGGGCAAAAAAAATCAAAACCGAGTAGAATTAACCGATATCCAAACCATTTTTAATTTGGATCGGTTTGGTTTTTGGTTAGGCACGCTTCTAATTTTGATCGGGTTGGTTCGGTTAGAATGCTCGGGCACGAGCTCCGCTCGTTTAGTGTACACCTTCTAGAGCTGGAACTTGGCTGGTGAAAAGTTTTTTCACCATCGGGTTCAGCTCATTTATTATTTATCAATTATTTTATTAATATATTTTTATAGATGTATACTATATACTATATCCTGTATACTTTACTTATAATATAAAATTTATTATTTATCTTAACCATAAGTTAATGTATAATAATTATTACTATATAATATACATCTAATACATTAATTTAAATTTATAAAGATAATAGGCTTGTTTGCATAAATTTATATAAATAATAATAGTGAGCACGGCTCGATTCAAGACTTTTAACAAGCCGATATCAAGAAGCTCACAAGCCGATATAAATAATAAGCCCTGCTTGCGGTGCGCACATATGATGTATATATGTGTGAACCCTCGGGTGGGCAAAAGTGAAATTGCACTAATTTTGACGTTATTTTACTAATCTCGTGAAAATAACGTTAAAAGTGACGGACGGTTAATCAGGCATCATGTAGTGGCGTTGATAGCCGAAAGACAAGGGTACATGCACCGATCAGCCGGTGTCCCGATGATTGAGTGCTATGTGCCTTATGTCCAAGGCTTGATGCAAAACTACTATCGAGCCGGGGGTCTCACCGGAAGCAGCCTCTCTATCCTTATGGGGTAGAGGTAAGGCTGTCTACATCTTACCCTCCTCAGACCCTACCATAGCTTTGCTATTGGTGGGATATACTGAGTACGATGATGATGATGATGAAATGATTTATTAAAAATAATTTCAATAACCCCAAACAAAAAAATAGGTTTAACATGTAATACATAAACATATTCCAATTAAAGTTCTGAACCAAAAAGCTTGATCTAAAACACCTAATCAACATATGCTTTAAGGTAAAATCCAACTAACGGTATAAAAAAGATAAAAAATTCAAAACAAAAATACTAACTTATCATATGGGACTAAAATTAGTCAAAGTGTGCCTCTCACCTATCTAACGGTGGTAGAAAAGTGTCTCCATCGCCTCGTAAATCAAAGATAATCTGCAAAAAAGACTGATCCACCAAATATCTAACTTTCGTGGTCAAACCATCCAAGAATCATGAATCTATTGAAAATCAAAGGTTGAAAACGACATATACCTGCATACCAGTGATGGTTGTCTTCAATTCGACCTCCGAGCAGCTTCAATCGGGTCCCTTTAAACACTTGATTACACCTTCAAAACACGAGCATAGTTCAGTTTCAGTCTCCTATCATCATTACCAAACATAATCAAACATATAAACATACCTTGTAAGTACCTCACGTTAGGACGATGGAATTACTCATAAACATAGTTCTATTCATCAAAGTTAAATAAAACATACGCGGAATATTAAAACTTTCAAAAAAAGTATTACTTAAATCCATAACTTGTTTTAAAACAGCATCTAGTCTTTCAAAATAAATGAAACATTAAACATAAACATCTTGAGTCTCCCGATGTCAGCCTCTTATTCAATGTCACGTGTCCCCACAAGCGAGCTGCCTCATTCTACTCACCTGTGTGTATACTAAAAGTCAGCTACGCTAAGTGAGTTCTAGTTAATCACGTATCGTATAATACATACACTTACCTTCAATCATGCATCCGAAGATACATAATAATTACTTTACAAACTTACTCTCATTACATAATTTCATACATACATTCATACTTTATTATTTTCATACAATATAAATTACTGTCCATTCTTTCTCAGATGTTATTAGGGTCTGGTCCCTCTTTCCTTTGTCTATCTCAGATATTATTAGGGTCTGGTCCATTTCTTGTCTATCTCAGATATTATTAGGGTCTGGTCCCTTTTTACTTCTCTATCTCAGATATTATTAGGGTCTGGTCCCTTCTATCTCATATATTATTAGGGTCTGGTCCCTCTTTCTTCATCTTCGAACATACTGTCTTTACATACCCATAACATACATACTTTCTTTAATCATTCATACATATTCATATATTGTACATATATATCATACACATTCGTCTATCATAAACATACCTCCCTTGTTAGCACGTGCAATATCCGAAGATCGTTCACGTACCGACAAGCTTTCACTCACATTTAAGATATACATACGTAACATATAAACTATATAAAGCATACACTTACCAGTTAAGGTAAGTGTATTAACTATCACATCGAGTATGCACACAGCCCCGAAAACATAACAAGGAAATGGGGCTAGAAACTCACCTGAATGCGGTTACGTTCACCGTTAATGGTAATCCCTTTCTTCAGTTGTGCACGGCTGACTGTATAATAATTACACGTATCAATTAACTATCACTACTCATATCATCTTTATAGTCTTAGTTATTACCCACAACGAACGGGGGTCCGGGGCAGCGCCCCTGGCAGCGGGGTTCTAGGGGCGGCAGCCCCTAGCAGGGTCCAAGGGGCAGAGCCCCTGGCTGGGGTCGAGCTGCCAGGTCAGCTTGAAAATATTTTATTTTCATTAACTGTCTTAACACATTTTCCATTAACATTTTAAATTATTTTCTAAGTTGGGCTTATTCGTTAAGCCTAAGATAATGGGCTAATTTGCTTTATATGGGGTATGGGCTTAGCATGTTGGTTGGGTCACTCTACTGTTTAGTATAGCATCTGGGCCCAACTGGGTTTAGGCCCAACCATGCACGGACTGGTCAGCCGAGAACCCTGGCAGAAAACCCATGGTTGACCGAGAACCTTGACTTGACCGAAGACCCATGTTTTCGGCCGAGAACACCATGGCCGAAAACCACATGGCCAAGAACACCATGGCCGAAAACCCCCAGCCCAGCTCGTCATTCCACTTTTATGATTTATACTTTGCTCAGTTATTGATCTAAGGTTCAAATCATGAACTTTTAACCTCCTATCATCATCATTCATAATCGTAGCACCCCCGTCACTATACTATCATCTAGATCTAACCCGTTTTAGGCATAAAGCTTGGACCTTTATACATTTAAAACGTTCTAGGCTAGATCTAGGGTTTCTTTATGAACCGTTTATACCTATGAGTCCATTTCATCCATTTAAATCATCAAGTTTGTATTTTTTAAGGAACATCTAGGTCCAATCTACTCTAGGGTCAAGTTTCATGGCAAAACGTTCATAAAAACATAAACTATAAGGTTAAAGCACATACCTTTAAGCGTATTTAGGCTTCGGGTTAGCTTGTTTTTTTACGAACTAGGATCTTGTATTTACCTTGTATATGAAGACCTATCTATATTCAACTTGACTTCGGTCTCGGGTGCCTCCTTTTTCTCTTGCGGCCGGAAATGGAAGGTTGTGTGTGTTATGGAGGTGTAGGGAGAATAAGATGGATAAGATGGATGGAAATGGAAAAGATTAGGGTTTAAGGGGTATTTATACTCCCTTAAGCCCATGGACCTAAGGCCCATCTTTCCTTTTTGGTCCATAATTACCTCCATCTAGTTTATCTAATTATCTTACCATCTTTACTATTCTACCATTTATTTATTAACTCCAGTAAATTTTTCGTCGTAAAATAAATATAAAATATTATTATTTGAATTTTAGGATGTTACATACCTCTACTTTCTTGATCGAAACCCTAAGTCGACGTCTTCACCCTTCCTTGCTACCATCATTAATCGATTTAAGGTGTAAATCGCTCACGATGCTTGGATGCGATTTAGGGTTTTATGTTTCTCTCTCCGAACTCTTGTCTGTAAGTATGTGTAGAATTTAGGTTTTGAAATTTGAATTTTAGATGTTCCGCGTGTTTTCAACCAGGGTTAATCAGGTGCTAAAACAACTTGTACACAATGCTAAAATGACTTGTAGCTCTTAATTTTAAGAGTTTTTTTAGTAAATTACCATTTTACCCTTCCTATATGTATTATAAGATAGTATAGATATAGGGAATGATCTTTTGAAAACTTGATTATTTGTAAGAACTTTAAAAACTCAACATTGACCACACAATCAATTAAATGTGTATTGAATATGTGACTGATAATAAATCTGATTAAAAAATTAATCAGGAGAGAGAGAGAATAAATATTTTTGATGATTACACAAGTTTTAAATGTTAGTTACACATGTGTAATAAGTCGAATCGGTGTGAAAAAAATATTGTAATATTTTTTATGTTACTTTATTTACACTTACGTATTACATGTGTAAAAAAAAATTCAAAAATTTTTTTTGTTACGTTGAGTTCTTTCGAGTTTTTAAAACTTAAAGTGGTTCTCAAAAGAAATCAATCATATATCCTACTATACTATTAAAACAAATTAGTTTGCCTCCACATGCCCCTTTTCTATTGGATGATTTCCTTTCTTTTCAAATATATCTTGCACTTCTCTATTTTTTTTACCAATTAAATAAATCAAAAATAAAATCAATTACTAATAATTAAAATTAAAATACTTAATTTAACCATTAAACTAAAACCCGGTTTCCAACTTTCTATTCTTTCAACTACAATACACGCCCCTTTTCTACATACTTAACCTATTAACCTGATCAACAAATTATCCCTTCAATCGGCCATTATTTGATATCAATCTGATAATGATTTCATTAGATTCTTCATATACAATCGACACCGGAGTTCGGATTATGAATTGGGCCATCGACGATAAAAGAATGGTCCGTTATTTTATACAACGATTGATTTGATTAGATCCGGGAAACGATTTCAGTAGATCCATGACGATTGTTAATCATATATTCACATCGATGGTTAGTATTTTACATTCTTATGTTAGTATTTATGTGTCATTATTGTGATGTTTTAAAGTAGAGGCTAATTTAGTTTTATTTAATATTGTAAAGGCACAAAAGAACCGGTTATGTCTGTTGAAGCTTTGGAGAAGATGATGGAAGATCCCATTGTACAAAAGATAGTCTATCCGTAAGTTTGGATATTAAAATTATTATTAAAAGGCACAAGTTTTAGTTTTTAGTGTTTTTGAATAATTGATATTAAAAGGCACTATTACATTTAGATATTAACATAGGTTATTATTTTACATTCTTAGGTTAGTATGTTTAATGTTTAATTGATATTGATATGTTTTATATTGGTTAATGGTTAATGTTTAATTGATTGCAAATTTCAATTACATTATAAGTTAAATTTTTTTAATATATATATTTTAGATTATTAACCTAGGTTAGTATATTACATTCTTAGGTTATTATGTTGAATTGTTAATTGTTAATGTTAATTGATATGTTTCCTATGTTTAATGTGTAATATGTTTAATGTGTAATGTGTAAATGATTTCAAATTTCAATTATAGTATTTGTTAAATTTTGAATGTGTAATTGATTCCAATTTGAATTCAAAGTCAACTTAATGTGTCTAATTTTGTAAACATGAATTGTAATATAATTTAATTGATATGAGTTATTGATGATATTGATATGTTTTCTATGTTTAATGTGTAATTGATTCCAAATTTCAATTATGGTATTTGTTAAATATTTGAATGTGTAATTCATTCCAAATTTCAATTACAGTATTTGATTTTTATTGATTCATATATTTACTATAACCTAACAACTTTTTAAGGATTTCAATTTGAATTTAAACTCATATTAATGTGTCTAATTTTGTAAACATGAATTAAAATATAATTTAATTGATATTGATATGATTTATGATTTATTATTATTATTTTGTTATAAATAAATACCGAATTACATTCTCTAAATTGACTGTATTTAATATTCGGTTATTACTACCAAATTAAGTAAGTATTAACTATCAATTACATTCTTGAAATCCCTAATTGTATTCCATATTCCCTAAATTTACTATATTTACACCTTTCCTTTTAATCTAATAATTCAAACTTTCTAAGAAAATTTGTTTATCTATATATACTATAACCTGAATAAAGAAATTCTCACATTTCTCACTTCCTTACTCAGAATTCATATTTCTGTCATTCTCAAGGTTTATTAATTTTCTACAAAGTATAAACCGAATATTAATTATTGAATCTTTAATCTTTGCTTTAATTTTATTGTTTCTGACACAGCAAAATGGAAGCATCAAACATTACCATGTTCAAGGATTTGGATGTTTCCAACAACGACTGTGTACTGAAGGTTCGTATACTCAGACCATGGCGTTTGAAGGACAACAATAAACCCGGAGAGGATTGGTCCATAGAAATGATTTTACAAGATGAGATTGTATTATTATATACAAATATAATTGTTTTTATTCCTTTTTTTTCTTCCTCATTATTTATATTTAATACTTATAATGTTTGTCGTATTAATAATGTAACAGGGTGAGAGGATGCAAGCATATGTAAGGAAAGCTTGCATACCTAAACATGATGTTTGGCTATCTGAGAATCAGTCATTGATTGTTCGAAAACCTTCACTTGGTGCAAATCTCTCAACATACCGTTATGTTGACAGCCCACATAAGCTATGTTTCACATCAGAAACTCGTCTTTGTATTTCCGATGAGTTTAAAGGTCACCTTTATGGATTGTCTTTTGCTACCATTGATGATATCAAATCCAAGAGCATACCTCATAATGGAACAATAGGTTACCTCGATTATTTATTACCAATACACTTTTAAATTCTATACATTCAATTCTTACAGACCGTTTAATATATGTTTCATTATTTTTGAATTTTTTCCCAGACGTAATCGTAGGATATGTGTAATCCTTCTTCCAACCAATTCACTCCGATTTCAATTTCTGAAGATGTTATTCGTGATCGTCTTTCATCGCTTGACGAAAAGGTTATTTCTTTACCTATCGTTGATGCAAAACTCAAGCGCAAGTTGGATGACACTTATGATGTTCATGATGACACTTGTATGTCTGCAAACAAGACGAAGGTTGACGAAGAACCAATTGTTGATGCTAATGTTGGTGAGGGAGATACCGTTGGATTGTAAAAGATATAAAATGGACGGATTTGGAATTTTCGTAATAAATGCAACGTTTTGCATACATGTTTACTTTATTTTTTTGGTTTGAGATTGGATGTTTTTGTGTTTATTGTCCTTTATTTGACATTAAGAATTTGTTTTATTTGTCGTGTTTGAATTTCATATGGATGGCAATGAATTTGTGTTTTCCTAATGTTATGTGTTGTTTTATATTTGTATTCTCTATTCTCCTTGGTTTATAGTTCATACCAACTACTATGTTTATTCTTTCTAATGTTAGTTTAAAAATAACATATTTTTATAAAGCTTTAAATTAGGGAATCTTCATCAACATGATCCTACTAACATTACTACTTACATTGGTACTACCAAAATGCAATTTGAATAATGATACACCCATTTTGGACATCTACATGTACAACATTCATCATGACATATCTTTTCAATATAACTTATGTTGTACTCTTTTTCTAAACTTAAATACCTAAACTTATTTTTATTACACTTTCACTCTTCAACATACAATTGTAACTTTTTAAATTTAATATATGTATTATAAGTTAACATGAATTATAATGTTATTAGCATAAATAATCGACTTTATTTAGCTTCATACCATTAAATACTACATTACACTTTATGATGAAAGCCACTAATAATTATCTAACAACCACACATAACAAAACACATAATTTTACAAAATTTGATGAAGGCCATTAATAATATATAGTTTAATGTTACAAAAAATTTATAAGAAAATGATGTATTTCCTATAACTCTATGTATTAGTTACCAAATAAGTTGAAAGGAAATAAAAGTAAGTCAAAGAATATTTATTACAATACTTATACGCAACACCAACGTTTATGTACGAGATACAACTATTTGTTTATTTTTTTTTTTCAAACTTATTAACATTAATATAACTATAAGTTTATTAATCCTTTAATATTATAAAAAATAAAGTTTTAACTTATCAATATTTAAACATCTTTGCTTTACTAAACTATTTTGATTGTAAAAATGTAACATTTAGATTTGTAAAACCAACAAAAACGCGTGTTTTTTCACCACTGACTTCCTGTTTTTTGAAACCTAACATTATCAAACTACTGTTATGAATAATAGTTATTATGGTTATCAACACCTAAAATATATTTGGCTTCTTCTCCAAGTTTTTCCATCCCTATATAATATTCTATTGTATCTCATTATATGATATACCTATTAATGAAATCTCCTCTCTTTCTCCCTACATCTCATTGTCATATTGTTACAGCTACTAGGCTTGTTTCACAACACGTTATCAGCACGAGTTGCTTTAGAGTTGGATTTCATTATCATAAGATATGTTCAATCAAACTATTCTACAAGTTTTCTTTTGATTCATGATACTCACGACGTCATCTAGAATACAATATAATATTTTATTAAATACATATGCTACGACAGAAGGTTAGACAAAAAATAATAAATAAAATAAATTGCAGATTATGGTATAAAAAAGATGGTGATCTTTAATCCAAAATGTTTGAATATTTTTCTATTAAACCATAAAACGCAATCGTGTTATGTGTTGATTTTAGTGGTTCAAATTAGAATTTATTTTACTTGTGATCTTAATTTATGACGAAGCATAATGAATGAATTTTAACTATATCTTGATTTATGTTTCCTGACTATTACAAAAACAACTAACTTATTAATTTAAACAATAAATATAACTTGGTTTTAGTTTGTCAGTAAAGAACTTTTGGGTATGATATATTTTATTATATTTTTATAATAGCTCGAGTTCTAGATTTTAAAATATTAGGTTTATACAACAATATAAATGATATTTGGTGGTGATATTTGGTGGATTATTTTATTTCTATTACAATATTTTGGTCTTTTAAATGTTCTTGATATCTATGATTATGATATTGGGCCGATACTATACTGTTACGAGCCACGTACTAGAGTATCACCAGATAACACAGCTGCTGTTGTACAAAGAGTCAACACTGTGATAAACCACTAGAACCGTCCAAGTTATTCGTAGCTGGAATGCTTCGTTTTACTCGACGAGAAGGTAATAATTTCTGACAATTCCTTGATTGAATATATCTTGTACTAGAACGCTAATAGAAAACGATGATATTTACTTTATAAAAGCGACCAAATAGCTTACATCTGGTTATAAACTTTCAAGAAAACTATTTTTCTCAAAGCATCAATATTTGTGTCATGAAAAAGGCACTGTTGCCTTTCAATATTAAAATGTACATGTTATATTTTTATTGAAATTATAGTATGATATACAAAATAATTAATATATAGTCCATGAGTAATCAAATAATTGTACTGAAATTATTTTAGATGTATTCGGCGTTAAAGTTATGCACCTCTAGACGATCAATATTTTGATTTCCTTAATTGCAAAGTTATGAACCGCATATATTGTGGTTCATATTTGCATCAAACTAAATGAATTAGCTGTCTATGAAAATTGGTTCTAAGATGCTACTTTATGGAAGTTAGTTATTTCATGAAAATTGGTTCTTAATATGTTTCAATAACACACTTATCAATAAAATAATCATCAATAATTTGTAATTTGAATAAGATTTGAACATGTGAGATGATTGTGTGGTAAAGAAAAGTAATATATGTTATTAAGAAAGTAGAACTTCGATAGAGATATTTGTTTATATTAAAATTAAAGTGACAAAATACTTAATATGATATATTTGTGATCAGTTATATCATTGTTTATACAGTGATATTTATAATGTCATGTTTTGTATAATTTTGCATTGTGTGTACCTTGTATTTATGTGCTAAATTTATTTATATAGAAAGTGTTGAATCGAACAACTAAACCGAAGTTGTGGGTTATTACCACTATCATGAAGTATCATAATCATTTGGGCTATGGTAAAAAGTTCACTTGTTTATTTAAAAAAATATAACCTAAAGTGTTATTCTCCCAAAATTTCATTATTCAAGGTTATAAAATATTAAGTATCTTTTCCTTAAAAATAAGATACATTATATTTTTTTTAAAATAACTTATTATCATTGTTATTATTTTAAGAAGAAAGATTTTATTCTTATAATTAAATGATGTTACCAAGTATGCATTCG